>NW_024496526.1:1581013-1585763 GCF_017590055.1 Onychostruthus taczanowskii | reverse complement strand
CCCCGCCGCCCGCGCCGCTCCCCTGCCCGGCTCGCCGGCCCCGGGCGCGGGGGAGCGGCGGAGCCCTCAGCCCGCCGGGTGCATGGACAGGAGCTCCCTGCTGCAGCTCATCCAGGAGCAGGTGAGGCCGCCCGGGGGGCACCGGGCACCGGGCTGCGCCGGGGGGGCCGCCGGACAGCGGCCATCGCTACCGGGGCCGGGGCGCTCGCACGCTCCGGGCACGGCTGGCGCGCAGCGGGCACCGCTGCCCACCCAGGGCGGCCAGCGCGGCCGTGCCGGCCCCCGCCAGAGCCCCTCGGAGCCCCTCATCGCCGCCCTGGGGAACAACCCCCGCCCTGTGCCGCTGAGAACGCGCGACTCATCTCACTTGTGGCCTCTCCCTCCGTCAGCGCCGGGTCGGATCCTGCCCGTGCGCCCTCAAGGACGAGGGGTGCTGGGCACGGAGCCCCAGCGCCGCCGGCGGGGTTTGGGTGCCGGATGGAGCCCCGGGGCTGCCGTGGGCTCGGTGCCGCCGGCGAGGCGGGGGTCTGCGCCCACCCCCGTGACCTGATTGCGGGATGAGGCCGTGGAGCATCAGCGCTGCGCGGCGTGGGGCTCTGCTCGCGGCACGATGGGGCTTCGAGGGGTTTCCACCCGCTGCCCCCGGCCCCCACCAGCCCCCCTTGAGCTCCATCGCCTCGTCCCTCCATCCCCGCCCAGCCCTGGCCCAGCTGGCGGCTCTCCCCTGGCCACGGGGAAGGAATTTCTTGGGGATCAGGAAAATGAACTGATCCCCCACTCGCCCCCCGCTGTTTCCGTGACCTTGGCTGAGTCTCTCAACCCGGGAGCCGCGGAGCTGTCCCCCGTGTCACCCCACCCTCGGGCACAGGGGCTCCATGTGAAACCGGGCTCTTCAGGAGCCAGCAGCACCTTCCCTGGGAATGAGCAGTGCTGGGAGGGCTGGGGGCTGGGGAATGGGCCCCACCGGGGGGTCGTAGGGTGCCAGTGAGTTTGGGGTGGGGGGAGATGTACCCCAAAAGAAGAAAGGGACTCCCTGGCTGCTGACAGGGCTCTTGGTGCTCTGGGGGCCGGTAGCTCAGCGTGTGCCAGGTCCCGGCGTGACACACACACGTGGAGCCTGTGGGGTGACGGGTGTGGGGCAGGGGCACGGGTGACACCCGGGTGTCCCTCTCCCCGTGGCTGGGGCTGCTCCCATGGGCTGGCAGCTGCTGAGAGGTTGCAGGCGCTGCCTGCACTCCTTATCCCACCCTGCACCCCTCATCTCACCCTGCTCACCTCATCCCACCCTGCACCTCTCATCCCACCCTGCTCCCCTCATCCCACCCTCCTCCCCTCATCCCACCCTGCTCCCCTCATCCCACCCTGCACCCCGCTCCGGGCAGCCAAACCCCCTCGGGAAAGAGGCTGTGGCTGTTTCCTGCCGGGGGAGCAGGGAGGGACAGGGTGCCCATCCGGTGGCGATACGATCCCGTGTCCCAAGGACTCCCTCTCCTGCCCATCCCACGAGGATGAGGCTCCTCTCCCGCATTTCCTCCCGGCAGAAGCAAGGAGCAAACCCCACACGACCTCAGGGTGATTGCAGGGCTGCGCTCTGGCCGTGGGTGCCCTCTCCCCATCTCCACCTTCCTGTGCCATCCCGGGCTCCCTGTCCCCATGAGCGGTTCCACGTCAGGCACTCCGTGGCGCTGGGTGCCCGTGGGCGCTGTCCCCGGGGACTCGGGGTGCCCGGCCCGCTCTGGGAGCCCCGAGGATGGCACAGGGAGCCCCGGGCAGGGCGCGGTGGATGCCAGCGGCCGGCGGCAAGGGCGGCGGGAGGAGGAGGAGGAGAGGAGGAGGAGGAGGAGGAGGAGGAGGAGGAGTAGGAGGCTGGTGCCAGGGCTGCGCGTGTGTTTAGCTTGGTGGCTTCCTGGCTGGCAGGCTGCTGGCGGCGAGAAATAACTGAGTGGGAGAGTGTTGGCTGCGCCGCGGGGAGACGGGGACACCGGCACGGCACGGGGCAGCAGCGTGGCACAGGGCACCTCACGGGGCACGGCCCGGGGCTGCGGTGTCCCCCGCGGAGGCAGGGACAGGTGTCACGGAGCCAGGCGTGAGGCACCAGGGACACCCGGAGGTGTCCCCAGCCGAGCAGGGAGCCGCAGCCGCGGCACCCCCGGTGATGCTCCGTGCCGTGCCCCGCAGCTGGACCCTGAAAACACCGGCTTCATCGGCGTGGAGACGTTCGCCAGCCTGGTGCACAGCCATGAGCTGCCCCTGGACCCCGCCAAGCTCGACATGCTGGTGGCCCTGGCACAGGGCAACGACGAGGGCCAGGTCTGCTACCAGGAGCTGGTAGACCTGGTCAGTGCCGGGCGGCCGCGGGGACGGGGTGGGTGCCAGCCCGGGGTGGGCGCCGGGCACCTCCCCGTGCCCCTGGGGAGGGGGGCAGGCAGCGGCGGTCCCCAGGGTCTCCCCTGGCGCGGGATGGCGGGATGGCACGAGGGGGTGGCGGGGCAGGGGGTGGCCCCAGGCCGGGGGTCCCGAGCTGCCCCCGCGGCCCCCGCGGGCACGGCCTCTCTCCGCAGATCAGCAGCAAGCGCTCCAGCAGCTTCAAGCGCGCCATCGCCAACGGGCAGCGGGCGCTGCCCCGCGACGTCCTGCTGGACGAGACCGGCCTCGGCATCTACAAACGCTTCGTCCGCTACGTGGCCTACGAGATCCTGCCCTGCGAGATGGACCGGCGCTGGTACTTCTACCAGCACCGCACCTGCCCGCCCCCCGTGTTCATGGCAGCCGTGACCCTCACCCAGGTACGGGCACGGGGACTGCCGGGCCCGGCTGGAGACCTTGGCAGGGATCAGACTCGGGCGGGGCAGGGGGGTGAGCCTGGTTGTGAGCTCCTGGTGCACACAGAGCTGTCATGAGGGGATGTGTGACCCTGGATGTGACATCTTTGTGCCCACGTGGGTGGCTCAGAGCTGGGGCAGTGGGGCTGGGTGGCCCCATTGGGATGTTCTTGTGCCCATGGAGGGGCTCAGATCCAGGGTGAAAGGAATGGGTGACCCCAGCTGTGATGTCCTGGTGCCCTTGGGGGACTCGCACCTGGGGTGAAGGGATGGAGGACCCTGTTTGTGATGTCCTTGTGCCCACATGTGTGACTCACCCCCAGGGCAGTGGGGATGGGTGACCCCAGCTGTGACACCCTGGTGCCCGTGTGGGGCTCAGATGTGGGGTGAAGGGGGGTGACAACCGCGGGGTTTGTCACAGATCATCGTGTTCCTGTGCTACGGGGCCCGGCTGAACAAGTGGGTGCTGCAGACCTACCACCCCGAGTACATGAAGAGCCCCCTGGTCTACCACCCCGGGCACCGGGCACGCGCCTGGCGCTTCCTCACCTACATGTTCATGCACGTGGGGTAGGTCCTGCTGGGAGGGACAGGGGGGACACCCCAGGGGCTGCACAGGCCGAGCCCCCACCTCTCCCCTCCTGTGCCCGGGCAGGCTGGAGCAGCTGGGATTCAACGCCCTCCTGCAGCTGATGATCGGGGTGCCCCTGGAGATGGTGCACGGCATCCTGCGCATCAGCTTCCTCTACCTGGCCGGGGTCCTGGCAGGTGGGTGCTGCCCGGGGGGGACTGTCCCCACCTTCCCCCAGTTCCTGTCACCAGCCCGGGGAGGGCATGGTGAGTGCCCAGTTTGGTGGGGATGCTGGGCTCCGCTGGCAGTGCCAGCATCACTTGGCTGGGGGCTGGGGGGCAAGGCAGGCTGTAATTAATTAATGTAGACAGTAATTAATTAATGCTGTGGGGGGAGACCCCATGCTGAGCCCTGTCTGTGCCCCCAGGCTCTCTCACCGTCTCCATCACGGACATGAGGGCTCCCCTGGTGGGGGGCTCAGGGGGGGTCTACGCCCTCTGCTCTGCTCACCTCGCCAACGTTGTCATGGTCAGCCAGGCGACAAGGGGACACAGAGGGGGGGACAGGGGTGGATGGCTGTGTAGGGTGGGCACTATGGTGGGGGATGCCATGGGATGACAATGGGGATGGGAGCTGTCTGCAGGTTGGGCAAGGTGCTGGGACATTATGGGGGGATGCCATGGGGTGGCTGGCACTGTGGGGTGGGCAGCATTGGTGGGAGGATGCTGTGGGTGGCATGAGGGGTGGCACTGTCACAGGGGGGACCACCGTGGGTGGCATCATGGGGTGGGGATGGGGAGGCGCAGGGACCTGAGGGGGCTCCATGGAGCATTCCAGGGGCTCTGGCTAAAGCCCCCACCTCGGTGCTGGAGCATCACTGGTGCCAGTCTGTCATCCATCATCCATCCATCCATCTACCCACCCATCCATCATCCATCCCTCTCTCCCTTTCCCGCAGAACTGGGCCGGGATGCGCTGTCCCTACAAGCTGCTGCGGATGGTGCTGGCGCTGGTGTGCAGTGAGTACCCGTCCCCCCCCCGGCCGTGCGGGTCCCTCCGCGGGCTCAGCGCCTCCCGCTGTCCCGCAGTGAGCTCCGAGGTCGGTCGCGCCGTCTGGCTCCGCTTCTCGCCGCCGCTGCCGGCCTCGGGCCCGCAGCCGAGCTTCATGGCGCACCTGGCGGGGGCCATCGTGGGCATCAGCATGGGGCTGACCATCCTGCGCAGCTACGAGGAGAGCCTGCAGGACCAGTGCGGCTGGTGGGTGCTGCTGCTGTCCTACGGCACCTTCCTGCTCTTCGCCGTCTTCTGGAACATCTTCGCCTACGACCTGCTGGGGGCACAGATCCCCCCCCCGCCG
>NW_024496526.1:1573961-1580889 GCF_017590055.1 Onychostruthus taczanowskii | reverse complement strand
CGATGTCCCCTGCCGCCCCCCCGCAGTAGCCCCGTCCCCAAAGGATGCTTCAGCCCTGCCCCGGCATCGCCGACCCCCCCGGGGTGCCCGCAGGGCTCGGAACGTGCCCCTCGGGAGGGAGCCGAGTCAGGGGGACCCCCGCTGGCTCCCGTACCCCCTTTCCAGGGTGGGGGCCGCCTCGTTGCCCCCCAGGACCTGCACTTTCACACGAAGGACTGGTGCCAAAAGAGGAGCGATTTATTTTTCTATGCCAAAATAAATATAAATAAAAGAAAGAGGAATTTAACAAAAAGAAGGATATGGGGAGAGCCCGGCAGGAACCAGCTGAGACCGGCACAACTCATTTTGGCAGTGCCCTCGGCGGCACAGCCCCCTCCCCGCGCCCCGGCCCCCCGCTCTGCCGCCAGCCGCCCTCCCGGGACGGGGCTGGCCGCGGGATGGGGGCGCGGGGGATCCCCGCTCTAACCCCCCCCAGACCTTTTTGGAGTATAAATAAATATTTTGCACACTGCGGGGGCTCGTGTCTCTATCGGGGGAGGGGGTTTTGGGGGTGCCCCCCACCCCTGACGGGAGGCAGGGCGGGTGCCGGGGCTGGCTGGCCCAGGGGGCGGGGGGGCACAGCCGGGGTCGGGGCTTACTGGAGCAGAAAACTCCGGGAGAAGTGGAGCGGCACCCGGCCGAGCCCCGCGGGGCTGGCAGCGCGGGGGGCACATGGGTGCGGGGGGGTCGGAGCACGGCCGGGAGCTGAGACCACCCCCGGCCCAGCCAGCCCCGCCCGCTGCAGCGCACACAGCGCTGGCCCCGGAGCCGAGCCCCCCCACAGCCCTGCAGCCGCTATTCAGACCCACCCCAGCTCCATGGCCAATCCTCCCTGGACCCTCACATCCCCAACACCCCTTTTCACCCCAATCCCCTCTGGCCAGACCCCTCACCCATCCTCCCGCACCCCTCTGTAAGCCCTGCTGCCATCAAACCCCGTTCAACCCCATACACCGCACCCCAATCCATCCATCCATCCATCCATCCATCCATCCATCCATCCATCCATCCATCCATCCATCCATCCATCCATCCATCCATCCATCCATCCATCCATCCATCCCATAAACCGCACCCCAATCCCCTCCATCCATCATCCCCCGTTCAACCCTATAAACCCCGCCCAGACCACGCCCATCTGACACTGACCACGCCCCCGCGGCTCTCCGCTCCTTTCCAGGCACGCCCCGCCCCCACCTCCCGCCGACAGGCCACGCCCCCCAAAATATAGCCCCGCCCATTCCTTCCTCTATTAACCCCGCCCTCCGCTGGCCAGTCCGTCCCTTCCCAGAGGCCCCGCCCCCTTCCCCACAAGCCCCGCCGGCAAGGAGGAGCGCGAGGGCGGCGCGGCGGGGCCCGGCGCAGCCGGGCCGGGCGCTGGGGGCGCGGGCGGCGGCAGCCCCGAGAAGAGCCACAGCGCGCAGGAGCACAAGGAGCAGGGGAACCGGCTCTTCGGCGGCCGCAAGTACCCCGAGGCCGCCGCCTGCTACGGCCGCGCCATCGTGAGTCGCAGCGGCGCCCCCGGCCCGAGCGGGACCGGCCCCCGGGACGGGAGCACCGGGGAGGGGACACCCGCAGCGCCGTCCCCAAGGGCCCGGCCTGGGTGCCGCCGGGACGGGACTCCCCGGGAACGGGACACACCGACCTCCCCCCTGGCCCCGATGGCTCCAGGCTGGAACCTCCCCCTTGGCCTGGACACCCTCCCGGAGCTGGCCTGGCCAGCGCTGGCGTGGGGTCCCCGGGGGTGGGACACCCTCGCCACACACCGGGCCTTGATGCCCGCAGGATGGGCCTTCCCCCAGCCTGGACATCTCCCGAGGCCTGGCCTGGGCATCACCAGGGTGGAACCTCCATGGGCTGGGCACTGTTCTTCCTCAGGGCCTGGCCAAGATACCCCTGAGATGGGACCCTTTTAATCTGGACACTGTTCCCTCACTGGGTCTGGCTCCTCCTGGGAGGAGGACACAGCTCTGCGCCTGATTCCCCCCTCCTGGGCCTGGACTGCCACCCCTAGGCCTGGCCTAGGCACCCCCCGGCCCTGGCCCCTCTCTGGACTTGGACACCCCCAGCCCATCCTCTCCCCCACCCAACTCCAAGCTGGACTCAAGCCCTGCACCCTCCCACCCCCCGAGTGCTCCCAGCCTGAGCCTGTTTCCCCTAAACCCTGCACTGTCCCTGGGCCCTGCTGGGTAGGGCAGACCCGCCCTGGGACAGTCGGAGTGCCAGGGGGACAGTCCCCTCTGGGGGCAGGGACATGGGCTGCCCTATGAGGACCGGCCCCAGCCTGTCCCAGTCCATGCCAGCACCTCCCCACGGGGTGCACGCCCCGGCTGGCACTGCTGGCCCTCCCTGCCCAGGGTGACAGCGCCGCGCCGCTGGCTCACCGAGTCACCGGGCTGTCACCCGGCCGCCAGCACGTCCCGGCGCTGCCGCCGCCACCAACATGGGCCTGTCCCCGCAGAACCGGAACCCCTTGGTGGCCGTGTACTACACCAACCGGGCCCTGTGCTACCTGAAGATGCAGCAGCACGACAAGGCGCTGGCCGACTGCAAGCGGGCGCTGGAGCTGGACGGGCAGTCCGTGAAGGCTCACTTCTTCCTGGGCCAGTGCCAGATGGAGATGGAAAACTACGACGAGGCCATCGCCAACCTGCAGAGAGGTGAGCGGGCACGCTGCCACTGTGCCCTGCTCCTGTCTGCTGGGAAAGGGCCAGGAGGGCGACAGGGACGCTGCCGCTGGCGCTGAGGTGCCCTTTCTCTCCTCAGCCTACAACCTCGCCAAGGAGCAGCGGCTGAATTTCGGGGACGACATCCCCAGTGCGCTGCGCATCGCCAAGAAGAAACGCTGGAACAGCATCGAGGAGAAGCGCATCAACCAGGAGAACGAGCTGCACTCCCACCTGACCAAGCTGATCGTGGCCGAGAAGGAGAGGTAACGGGGCACCTGGAAAGGCTTTTTGAGTGCCACCAGGCTGTCACAGCTCTGTGTGAGGTGTCTCTGCAGAGCCCTGCATCAGGGAAGGCAGTGACAATGTTCCCCCATCCTCCTGATCTCCCACTCTGTCCTAGGGAGCTGGCGGAGTGCCGAAAGACTCAGGAGGAGGAAAACACAGACGAGAGCCGGAGCCGTGTTCAGCTGGCCAGCATCGAGGCCAAACACGTGAGTGGGGGGCTGGGGGCTTCCTCATCCCATCCTCATCCCATCCTCTGCTGCAGCCGGGGAAGCTGCAGGGCTGCAGCTGTGCAGGTGAAAGCTGGGAGACCTTGGGACACAGCACAGTAGCCTTCATTCTATAGCTCGAGCCACTCCCGCAGGGCTGTTGTGTCCCCCCATGATGGCTTCCCCTGCTCTGTCACCTCTTGTCCCAGCCTGGCAGCAGTGAGGCCTGCTGTGCCTGTTGTTCCCTGAGGAGTGGCTCTCGGCCACATGTGGGTCTGAGTGCTGGGGACTAATCCCAGATAGAAATAGGCCCACAAAGGAAGGTTATTTGTAAGCTGGATCACTCCTGCCAGGTTAGTCAGGAGCTGCACAGGCAGAGGGGCCACCGAAGACCTGCCACAACCCATGGTGGGAGGCTTTGGGGCTCTCCCTGGGGGCCTCTGCACACCAGGGACCCCTTGTCCTCAAGGGCTTGTCTTTCAGGACAAATACCTGGCAGACATGGACGAGCTCTTCTCCCAAGTGGATGAGAAGAGGAAGGTGAGTGTGGCCCAGCCTGTGCTCCTGTAAACCTGCTGTGTACCCTGCTCCCCGCTCTGAGCCAGCACCACCTCCCAGCCCCTTTCCTGACCCAGCTGTGCCTCTCTCGAGCCAGAAGCGGGACATCCCTGACTACCTGTGTGGGAAGATCAGTTTTGAGCTGATGAGAGAGCCCTGCATCACGCCCAGCGGGATCACCTACGACAGGAAGGACATTGAGGAGCATCTCCAGGTACTGCTGGGCCAGGGGGCTTTCCCAGGACCTTGCCTGGGTGGGAAGGCCTCTTTTTGCTCGACTCAGGGCTCCGCAGGCTCCTTGGGTTTGCTCCCAGTTACCTGCCCGGGCAGCTCCCTGTGGAGCAGGCGCTGCCAGGCCCTGCCCAAAGCGGAGGCGGCTCTTGGCAGGGGTCTCACACCTTGACCTGCCCTCATCCTGCTGGGAGGCACCTCCGAGGGGCTCTCCCCCTTGCCGTGGGCAGGTGCCCGGACGCAGGGGGCAGATGCCACGCGGCGCTGGCCTCACGGCCGCCCGCGCCCCGGGGCCGAGCCCGGGCACGTGGAGTAACCGGTTCCCCCGCGCCTCCTCCCCGCAGCGCGTGGGGCATTTCGACCCGGTGACGCGGAGTCCCCTGACCCAGGACCAGCTGATCCCCAACCTCGCCATGAAGGAGGTGATAGACGCGTTCATCTCGGAGAACGGCTGGGTGGAGGATTACTGAGGGGCCGGGGGCGGCGCTGGCCCGCCCGGCTGCCCTGGCACAGCCGGCTCTCCCCGGGCTGGCACCGTGCCTTACTCGCTCTCCGGCTGTCCCCGATCCGCCCCGGCTGCCCCGGGCCTGGCGCTGGGCGAGGGCACGTCACCACGTCCCCTTCCCGAGGAGCCGCAGCGGCTGGGCACCGCGGCTCCCTGGCTCCCCTCTCCCGCTCCGGGACCTGCCTGGGGGTTGGAATGCTGGCTCCTCGGCGGTGGCCCCACCACCATGTCTGTCACCCCCTCGGCCAGGGCAGCCACAGTCCCGCTCCAGGGATTGCCACAGGGGGCTTGCCGGGACGAGCACCTGGAGCCCCGTCCTTCCCTGTGTTTAGAGTTGTTTCCTCCTCCTTCCACCTCCTGCCTGGCCAGGGTTGGGCCCTCTTCCCAGTAAACAGCCACTTACTGGGATGCTGCTGCACCCTCTGGCTTTTCCTGGGAAACAACTGCCCCAGGGCTGGAAGGGGCTGGTTCCCACCTCCCCTTCCCCGCTGGGACTGTGGTTCCCTAAGAACAACCACCTGGGTTAAAGTTCTTCTTCCTTTTAATGAAATCCCTTAAAAACCCTACAAAAAATAACCAACAGATTTGCATCCAAGTGAGATTCCAGCGTTTCGGTCGGCCGACGGCCTGCCTGGCTTTTGAGCGCCCTCTGGAAGTTTGCCAATGTCCATTAAAAAATATATATATATAGAAAAAGAATAAAAAAAAATTCAGCAATAAACGTGGAAAAGGATCTGGAGTGGTTCACAGCAGCCATTTCTGGGGATATCCTGGCTGGGGAATCGCTGCCATCCTACGGGGACCAGGTTTGCTCCAGGGATGTAGCAACACACAGCGTGCTTCAGTAGAACAACTTTAATCCAAAGACCAGGGAACTGTCTCAGGCAGTTGGTCCCAATACCAGTGGCCTGTCCCTGAGGGTGGCAGGAGCTGGAGCTCCTGGTCTGGCTGGGATGGTGGTGAGGTGTCCTTGTCCCTGCCAGCCCTAGCCCAGGAAGGTGGAGATGAAGACGCTGGTGTCCAGGTTGAGTGTGGCGTGCCACCAGCGGTCGGGGAAGTACAAGACCTGCAGGGGACAGCAGTGGGGTCGCACGGCTCTGGCTGGGAAGCCTGGGGTCCCCTGCAGTGCTGGCTCACCTCCCCGGGGCGCAGGGTGCACTCCAGCGGGCGCTGGGCCGGCGGCAGCGTGGGATAGGTGTGCTGGAGCCAGGCCAGCGTGCTCTCGTTGGGGTGGAAGTGCGGGGTTTGGTCCGGCGGGTACAGGAACCAGCGCTGGAAAACACCGCGGGCACATCCCCTCCCAGTCCCCCTCCGGCCCCTCGGGCTCAGGGACACCTGGTAGGGGCTTGTTTCTCTCCCCCCTCCCCAAATCCCTCCCCTAGGGCTCAGTTCTCACCTTCCTGCCGAAAATCACCTCGGAGAAACCAGGGCCGTGCCAGTGGAAGGGAACGCCAGAGCCTGAGCCTGGTGGGAGCGGGAGGGTGGTGCTGGGGAGAGCCTCCAGTCCTGGCCCAATCCCATCCCAATTGCATCCCAATTGCATCCCAATCCCATCCCAATTCCATCCCAATCCCATCCCAATCCCGTCCCGCGGGTTCCCGTCCCACACCCACCTGCGATCCCAAAGCTGTAGGCGGGGCTGGTGCCCGGGATGCGGAAGGGAGGGGGCACGTAGTGCTGGAAGAGGGGGCCCCACTCGGTGAAGTTGTTGTCCCCGAAGAAGTAGAGGGTGTCTGGGGGGACACGGGAGCTGAGCCCGGCGAGGGGAGGGGGCTGCGGGGGACGGGACGGCGCTACCCACCGCTGCCCAGCCGGGCCGGGTCCTGCGGCTTCAGCAGGTGCTCCACGTACTCCTGGAACGGCACATCCACTGCGGGAACGGCGGGATGAGCGGGGGAACGGAGGGATGAGCGGGGGAACGGAGGGATGAGCGGGGGCAGCCGCAGCCCCGCCGCCGGGCACGGCCCCGCGCTCACCTTTGCGGTACGAGTAGGTGTTGGCCGTGCTGAGCCGCACCGGGAAGGGCCCGAAGGCTGCCAGCAGCTTGTCCCGGGTGCAGAGGGCTCGGAACGCCTGGGGGATGGAGCGCGGGGAGCCGGGATGCTGCCGCCGCTCCCGGGGCACCGGGAGGTGCGTCCCACCCGGAACCCTCTGTCCCCTCGCGGCACTCACCGAATTGTCCGTGACCCCACCGAGGATCACTGGCCGGGAGAAGGCGAACCTGGGGGCGGCATCCAGCGGGGTCCCGCACGGGCGGGGCACGGGGACCGGCACTGACCCACCCCGGGACACCGGGACCGGCCCCGACCCACCCCGGGGAATCGGGACTGGCTCCAAAGCACCCCCGGGGCACCGGGGTCCGTCCCGACCACCTTCCCCCAGGTTCTCCCCCGGGGCTCCCTGGTCTGCCTCCCCCCCGCCCCCCCAGTTCCCCC
>NW_024496526.1:1541686-1573796 GCF_017590055.1 Onychostruthus taczanowskii | reverse complement strand
CAGTTCCCCCCGCCGCTCCCCGTTAGCCCGCCCGGTGCACCGGAACTGTCCCCCGGCCCCTGTCTCGGCGCGGGACCGTGCCGGGCCCCCCGTACCGCTGCAGGAAGAGAGAGTAGGTGAGGGAGGCATCGGCTCGCTCCACGGTGCAGCGTGGCTCCTCCGGCACCGTGCCCGCCAGCCTGCAACGGGAGATTCCGCTCGGCACCGGCAGCAGGACCGGCACAGGGACCGGTCCCGGGGCAGCCCCTGTCCTTACCAGCCGCCGCCCGGAGGGTCGGTGCAGGCGCCGGGCCGGACCCAGCCCAGCACCACCAGCAGCAGCAGCAGCCGCGCCGCCGCCGCCATCGGGACCGGCACCGGAGACACCGGGAACTACAATTCCCGGCATGCACCGAGATCACACAGTTGACGCGGCCATTGGCAGAGCGCGTCACTACGGGTCCCAGTAAGGGCCATCACTTAAAGAGGCAGCGGAAAGCGAGCCCCACCCCACGGCTTAAAGCGGCCTCCCGGCACAAGGGGACAACAGCATGGGGACACCGGGGACACCGCAGGGCGGGACCCCCTGCCGGAGCGGGTCCGGGGCCCATCCCAGGCGTCGCTGCATCCAGGCGAAGCAAAGACAGGAGTCATGGCTCGAATCAACTGCTGGTTTGTTTTAATCCAGTAAAAAACGGCCGGGCAGGGGGTGCCCCCCCAGCCCTTATTTACACAAATAAATACAGGGAGGGCGGTGCCAGGGGCATGGGGCAGGGCACGCTGCCTGCCCTGCTCCCCCTGCCCCACCCCGCTGCCAGCTCCCCCGCAGGGGCGGGGCTCTGGGGGGCTCAGCTGTGCTCTGGGGGGCTCAGGTGTACTCGCAGAGGTGGCCGCAGCCAGCGGGGCAGTGGGAGCTGGTCTCCAGCCACTTCATGATGTGCTGCAGGTGGCCACCATGGCTGCAGCCCTGGCACCAGACGAAGAGCCCCTTCACCACGTGGTGACACACGGCACACATGCTGGCACACTGCCGACACCTGCACGAGGAGATTCGGGTGCGTGTGGGCAGGGAGAGCCCTCGGGGGGCAATAAGAGGGAACAGGGACACCCACCCCATCCCCCTGTCCCCACAAGCCCCTCTGGGCCCCCTCACCTGTCGCAGATCCAGCCTCTGTTGCTCATGGGCCGCTTGCAGTTGCTGCAGTTGACGTGCAGGGTGGTGGACGCCTGGTTGAGGCAGTTGATGGCACGGCAGGTGCTCAGCTTGATCACCTCGTTGGAGATGTTCCAGAGCTGGAAGCGCTGCAGCAGGTCGATGTAGGACGTGTACCAGTGCTCCTGGGGACAGCCACAGACAGCTGAGTCTCCACATCCGCCCTGAAACCCCCTCAGGACTCCAGCCCTGCATCCCAAAGGCAAGATTCCCCTGGGAGCTCAGCCTGGAGAAAAGGAGGCTCGGGGGGGGGGTTGTGCTTCTCACTCTACAAGTCCCTGACACGAGGGTGGAGCCAGGTGGGGGGCAGGCTCTGCTCCTAGGGAACAGGGACAGGCCAAGAGGAAATGGCCTCAAGCTGGGCCAGAGGAGGTTTAGTTTGGATATTAGGGAGAATTTCTTCATGGAAAATGGTGGTCAAGCATTGGCACAGGCTGTCCATTGCAGTGGTGGAGTCACCATCCCTTGGGGGAATCTAAAAGCTGTGTTGAGGTGGCACCTGGGGACGTGGTTCAGAGGTGACCTTGGCAGTGCTGGGGGAATGGTTGGACTCGATGATCTTAAGAGGCCTTTTCCAACCTAAAGGATTCTGTGATCCTCTGATCCCTGCAGTGGGAGAGTGGCTTTGCAACACTGGGGAACAGCATCCTTCCCTGCATCAACAGGGCAATGGCACCTCCCCACCCTGGCCCTGCAGAGCCCACCTCAAATCCCTGCCAGGACTGCTGGTGGGGCGGGTACCAGAACCCTGCAGCTGCTCACTGTGCCTTAGAGCTGGCCTGCCAGGGCCTGGAGGAGAAGGGACGTGCCCCAACCCCGGGCAGGACCCCATCCCATCGGGATGCACCCCCTGCGGGTCCCAGTGAGGCGTGGCCCTGCCCTCAGGGGCTCTACCTGCGTCTGCTCGTCGATCTCCTTGCGGATGCGCTCTCCCAGCACGATGAGCACGGACACGGCCGTCTGCACGTCGCCCTGCTCGGCGTAGAAGAGCAGCGTGTCCCGCACGATGGGGCTGAAGAAGTCGGAGGGCAGGCGGTTCTCGTAGAGAGAGTGGGAGATGGAGATCAGCGAGAAGGACTCCACGGGCGTCAGCGACACCGTCTCGGCCTCGTTGCCGCTGACGTGAGGGGAGTCGGCTTTGTCCTGCAGGTGGTCCAAGGCCGACGGGTTGTCCACGATTTCGTGGCGCAGGGGGAAGGCTTCCTGGGGAAGGCTGTATTCCTGCTCTTCAGCTGTGAGGAGAAGAGCAGGAATGAGCAGAGAAAACCCAGCTGGGACAGACAACGCGTCCCCCTGTGCGCTCACCATGCGGGTTCTCGTGGTCCATCATGTACAGGTCATCCTCATCTGCCTCCACGTCCCCCAGCAGATAATCCGCAGGGACGTCGCTGCCCTCCGTCTCCTCATTGTCTGCGTGCCCGGGGAAGAGAAATCAGCTCATCACACCACTGGATCCACCTCCCAGTGTCCTGCCCAGCATGCCAGGCTGTGCCCGAGCCACACAGCTCAGCTCCCCACCGCTGTCACTGTCACCCCAGGTCATGGGGGAAAGTTGTCCTTCTGCAGCGCCCTGGGGCTCGGTGCCCCTCACCCTGGGGCTGCAGCACGTTCAGCCACCCCAATTCACAGGATAAATGCCCCAGTTTGTGGCCTGTCTATGGCTGAGGAGGGAAGAGCTGTGGGGCTGGACTGTGCCCAGCCAGGGGCGTTACCCTCGTTGTTGATCAGGGTGGAGGAGGAATCCATGAGGATGTTCTCTGTGCGGCTTTCTCCTTTGCTGCGGTCCAGTCTGGACTCGCTGCCCAGCCCAGCAGGGATATCTTTCAGGTTAAAGCTGGGGAAAAAAAGCCAAATTTAACAGTCAGAGGAGTATAAAGTTTCCATTTTAGCCAGCAAACAGCCTGGGTACAGGTGTCCAGTTGCAATTTGAATGGAGTAACATGAGATACGGTGATATCCCTTCATGGGCAGAAGTCCCCACTGTGTGACTTACAAATAAAGACACATTGTGACTGTGATCACAGCCCTTCCTCCAAGCCTGGTGGCACTGCACATGCACTGCAAAGGTCTCCCTGAAGAATTCCAGAGCTGAGCAGGCTCTTGGCTCCATCTCCTTCCCCTCAGAGGCAGGTGAACAGGAGCTGCCTCGCTCCAAGGTGCCTGGCTGTTAGTTATGCATCACCATGCTTGGCCTTCACCAAGATGGAGAAGGGAAGGGATGGGGCTGGAGCAGAGCCCAGCTCCCCAGGCTGCTGCCTGCCGTGTCTCAGACAGGCACAGCCACCCAGCTGGAGGCAGAGCTTGGTCAAGGACAGTGCTTGTTTCCTTTGGTGTTATTTGAGGATCTGTCACTCACTGTGGGAACCCGGTCCTGCGAGGTCTGACAGCTCATTTGGAGTCCTCACCCTACACATTTATGTCATTGAGAAGAGGAAAAACAAGTTTTCCTGCTTCATCAGCCCACAACGGGCTCTCCATGCCAGAGAGCTGCTGGCAGAGCTTGGCTGTGCTCTCCCTTGGAAAGGCTCCAGAAGAAAACCTCTGCACACTGGCAGTTCCAGCTCCAGCCATGAGACACTTCCTCCATCCCCAGCCCTTGGTCACCATCACTGCCCTGGGCACTGCTGAGGCCTCACCTCAGATCCTGGGGTCACTTTTGGGGCCCTCATGACAGGAAGGACATTGAGGGGCTGGAACGTGTCCAGGGAAGGGAACAGAGCTGGGGAGGGGTCTGGAGCACCAGGAGCAGCTGAGGGAGCTGAGGAGGGGGACTCAGGCTGGAGAAAAGGAGGCTCAGGGGGGACCTTCTTACCTCCACAGGTAACTCTCTGACAGGAGCGGGGAACTAGGGGAGTCTGGCTCTGCTCCCTGGGAGAAGAGGAAATGGCCTCAAAATGTGCCAAAGGAGGTTGAGGTTGGACCTTGGGAAAATTTCTTCATGGAAAGGCACTGGCACAGCTCCCCAGGGCAGTGGTGGAGTCTCCACCCCTGCAGATGTTCAACATCATGTAGATGTGGTGCTTAGGGACATGGTTTAGTGGTGGCCTTGGCTGTGCTGCTGGGGGAATGATCTCAGAGGACTTTTCCAACATTAGAGATTCTGTGATTCATTAATTCAGTAACTGCAAAGCTGGTCCCAGCCCCTGCCCCACCACAGGCCAAACTTTGGTTGAAGGAGAGAAGGGAGCAGTGTGTGAGGCTGCACAGCTTGAGGCCAGGCTGGCCACACCAACATGGGAAATGGCTTCGTTCAAACAATGCCAACATGCAAACCAGCACAGCCTGAGGCTGAGGGAGAGCTGTCCCTGCTCGCTCCCTGTGTCTGGGAGGTTATTTATGTAGAAATTGTTCCCTGGGATGGTGAAGAGGCCCTGGCACGGGGTGCCCAGAGAAGCTGTGGCTGCCCCTGGATCCCAGGCAGTGTCCAAGGCCAGGTTGGATGGGGCTTGGGGCAACCTGGGCTACTGGAAGGTGTCCCTGGACAGGGTGTTGGAATGAGATAAGCTTTAAGGCTCCTTCCAATCCAAACCATTTTGGTATTCCATGATGTGATTCTATAACCCCATCCCAGCCAAGGAGCCGTTCCCACTCCCCCCTCACGGAGCCATCCCCCTCATCTCATCGCTGCCTGCAGCTCCCACCCCGTACCTGTTCATGAGCGGGAGGGCAGCGCTGCCTTTCCCCATGCTGTGGTTGAGGTTGGCGGACGACACGGTGCCGAGGCTGGAGTAGATAATCCTCAGCATCGTCCATGTCTGAGCCACCTGTGTGGAGCACACTCCCTGTCAGACCTCCCCAGGCCGTCACCCCCTGCAGCACAGCCGTCCCTCGGCTCACCTGGTTGCGCTCCAGCCCCTTGGCCACCTTGGCGTTGTGGTCGCAGAGCTCGGCCAGCGGCCGGCCGGCCAGCGCGTACTGCTTGGCCGTGTGCACGAACCAGTCCATGCTGCCGCTCTCCACGTCCGTCTCGAACACGCTGAGGGCGCTGGAGGACGAGATGTACTCAAACTGCTCCGTGGGGTCCAGCTTGCGCTTGAAGAAGATGGGGTGGCGCCGGTCGCCGATGTAGGGCTTGCGGTTGGAGTCGGAGGAGACGAGGCTCTCCTTGGCGGCGAAGGCCAGGTCTCCGTAGAGGCTGTAGCACAGCCCCTCGGGGTTGGCCCGGTCGATGGGCTGGCTGGCGTCCTTGAAGATGTGCTGGTAAAGGGTGCTGTCCTTGGAGCCCGAGAGGAGGAAGTAGGGGTCGTGGAGGTGCCGCCACACGATGCCCGTGGTGACGTCCTTGTGCTCCTCGAACATGGCGGAGGGGATGAAGGGGCGGCGCACGTCCCACACGTAGATGTTGTGGTCCACCATCATGGAGCAGGTGGCGATGTGGTGCTTGCACTCGGGGCGCCACTTCACCCGCGCCACCGAGGCGATGGTCTGCACGCAGTAGATCTCCTTGGCCCGCGTCGTGTTCATGTCCCACACCTTCACCATCTTGTCACGGCCACCTGTAGCCAGCCAGCCCCTGGGACAAGGACGGATCAGTGCTCACCTCTGTCCCCACTGTGGCACAGCAATGCTCACAGCACATGTGTGACCGCATCCACGCCGCAGGAAGGCAGCTGGGCTGCAATCCCATCCTCCCATGAGCTCCCCTGGCACCTCTGCTCTGCAACAACCAGGTCAGGCAGAACCTCCTTCCCGCCCCCAGTTATGGCCCTGCGCCTCTAGAGCCACATCCCAGGCAGATCCGTTCCCTCTGGCTCTGCTTTCCACCGGCCAGGCACAGCAGAGAGGAAAAGGCCATTCTGAACATATTTCAGTGCCTCTCCAAGATCAGGAGCAGTGGCAGCACTGCCTGACAGGGAGTGAGGAGGGACCTGCACATTGTAGCAGCTCCTTCCCATCCTTCCCAGCAACCTCCCAAGGAAAGGCAGGAGGGAAACATGACTGAACACAAGCGAGCCGTATCCCAGAGCAGCCAACCAGTGCCTTCCTCAAGCTGAGCACTGGAGCAAGAGGCTGCTGTGACATGGCTATACACAACCATAAGACACCCAGTGCCTCAAAACCCCCTAATTTATCAAAAAACAAACCTCAAACACCCTTACACCACCCCAAATGCTCAAATCAACAATCAGTCCTACCTCCCAGCAACATCCCAGCCCCTGACACAGGGTATCACAGACCATGCTTTCCCCCACAAAATCCCAATCCTGTTTTTAGGGTCTCTTGTCCTGCAAGGCCGGGTGGCTGGCAGGGCCCACACTCACCTGTCCTCGGGGTGCCAGTCGCAGCAGAAGACGGGCCCGTTGTGGGCCGTGAACATCCTCTCGTAGCGGTCGGGCCGGCGGATGTCCCACAGCTGCACGTTCCCGTTCTCGAAGGTGGCGGCGAAGGTGAAATAGTCCCGGATGCTGAACTGGACATCACGCACGCTCTCTGACTGGCCTGGGAGGGGACACAAGGTAAGAGCTCCAGCAAAGCTAAAAACCCCACTGGAAGAGCCATGGCACAGAGAGGAGGGGTAGCAGGGAGCGCTGTGACTGTCTTCCATCTCCCACACAGACCCAGCTAGTACTGAGAGGCAAGAGAAGGCACCAAAATGCCTCTCAGCTCCTTCTTTCCCTGCTCTGGGCATCGCACCCTGAGCAAACCCTCCTCTTGGGCAAGGGCAACGACAAAGCCCCCAACCCTTGCCTCTCCTAAGGGTGAAGGCACAAGCAAGGAAAGGACAAAGCTCCCAAACTCTGCTTCCCCAAGGGAAACGGGACAACAACAGCCACGTTTGTACCAGAGAAGGTGCTGACAGAGTCCTTCTTGCGCAGGTCGAAGCACTTCATGTAGCCGTCCTGGGAGCCGCTGAGCAGCATGTACACCTCAGTGGGGTGGAAGCACACCTTGTTGACGGTGCGCTTGTGCTCCGTGAACAGCTGGTCCTGCTTGTTGCGGGACGGCTTGCCCAGGTTCCAGGTGACCACCACGCCGTTGGTGGCGGCGGTGGCCAGCAGGTTCTCGTCCATCTGGTGCCACACCACGTCGGCGCAGCTGAAGTTCAGGGAGGGCTTGCGGCCCACGCGGAGGTTCAGCTTCTCCACAAACTGCTCCTCCTCGATGGAGTAGATCTTGAAGATGTTGCGGCCGGCCACCACCACCTGGGCAGCGTCCCGGCACACGCTGATGGCGTTGGCAGGGGCGTCCAGGTGGCAGAACATGGTGCGGCCAGTCAGCGCGTTGCCCCCGAGGGCAGTGGTGACCCTGGCCATCTTCTCCATGGCTGTCCTCGGGGTGCTGTCCCCTCTCCAGCAGGCTGCCTGCACACCCACACGGCCACCCTGCTCCACCTCAGCCAGAGCTGGGCAGGGACAGGCTGGGCTCCCGCGGCTCCTGCCGGGCCCTGGTGGCTCCGACCGCGGCTTCTTGTGGCTGCATCAACGGGCCGTGGAGGTGAGAGGCCACGGAGCTGCCTGTGGGAGATACAGCCCCACTCCGGGTTCTCCTCCTGCCACCCTCTGTGGCTTCCTCTCAGGGAGTTCCTGAAAACCTTCTCTGGTTCCCTCTTCCCTCCTCGGCCACACCTTGAGATGTTTTGCTGTTGCTGATAATCTAGGTCAAGTACAGCGCTGCGGCTGAAGTGAGCAGTGTCCGCAGCACGACGTGGGGTGAAGTGAGGCCACAGGCACCTCCGTGGAGCACTCGGAGCCCCAGAGCCTGCAAGAACCAGGGGATGACCCTTCTTCTCTAGCAGGGAGAGGAGGGGGGCAGCAGTTACTCCAGGCCTCCTGGAGGGATCACAGGGTCCCACAGGCTGTGTCCTCCAGAGCCAGGCTGAGCTCCTGCCACAGCACTGCCCTCTCTTGCCAGGTCCCACTGATCCCTCACACCTCACATTCCCACTTCCTCAGGGCCCCTTCCCACCCTCACAGCACCCTTAGGGTCCCGTCCTACCCCGAGGCCACCCCCAGCCCCTCATATCCCACACTGCCAGCCCATCAGGGCCCTCTCCGGACCCACAGCCCGCTCATACTCCACAACCCCTTCCTCCTGACCCACAGCCCCCTGGACCCCTCAGACCCCACACTTCCCTCTCTGCAGGGCCCGCTCCTGACCCAGAGCCCCTTCAGGGCCCTCTCCAGCCCTTCAGAGCCCACTCAGGGCTCCCTCAGAGGCCCCCTCACCCTATACCCTCCTCAGGGCCCTTCCTACCCCTCAGAGCCCCCGGGTCCCCTTCACAACCCCCTCCCGCCTCACAGAGTCTCCTGCCGCTGCCACCCGGTCCCGGACCCCTCTGTGCGAGGCCCCGATGCCGCTCCCGAAGCCGTACCCGCTGCCGGTTCCCGCGCCGGCAGCTCGGGCCGAGCAGGCCCCGCCGCCGCCGCCGCCGAACTCCCGCCAGGCCACGCCCCCTTCCGCCACCCGGAGCTCCCCCCGCTACCAGGACACGCCCCCTTCCGCCATTGAGATCCGCCCCCTCCGACAGGCCACGCCCCCTTCGACGGCGGGGCACGGCCCCTGGGGCCAGGCCACGCCCCCTGACGCTGCCGGCTGCTCCTCCAGCCGATTGCCCACGCCCTCTCAGTCCCGTGGGCTGTTCAGCCCCGCCCATCTGTGGCAAGACCACGCCCCCGGCAGCTCCGCCCCGCCCCTGCCGTTAGACCACGCCCCGTCTGTAGACCACGCCTTTCTTGTCCCTGGACGGCCCCCTGCACCAGGCCACGCCCCCTACCGGATCCGGCCATTCATCAGGCCCCGCCCACCCACATGCCGCTCAAGAGGCCCCGCCCCGCATGAAGCCCCGCCCCCGGTGTAGGGCGCGGTGGGGGCGCGGGGCCATGGCGGCCATTGAGCCTTGGGGGTCCGGGGCATTGAGCCTTGGGGGTCCGGGGTAATGCGGCGTCCGGGGCTGCCAGGCGGACCTGGGGTGCAGTGGGAATAGGGGTCCGAGGGGATAAATGGGAATTGGAGGATATAGGCGCCTTGGCCGGGGGTGCCAGAGGGATGTGGGGTGCACTGGGAGTGGGGGTTCGCTAGGATTAAGTGGAGTGCTGGAGGGATGGGAGCTGTACTGGGGACTGGGGGTGCAGGGGGACAGAGTACCAGGGGGTTCCGGGGGGTGTCAGGGATGAGAGTGTCAGGGAGATGTGGGATCCGGGGAGAACGGGGATGCCAGAGGTGCACCCCAGAGGGACCGGGAGCGCAGGAGAAAACGGGGTTTAGTGGGGTGCGGGGTGCATTAGGGATCAGGGTGGGAAATGGGGGTGCATTGGGGGTGTAGGAGTGAGCTGGAACGTTACAGGGGGCACAGGGTGTGTGGGTGCACTGGGGGCTTGGGGCACACTGCCGTGAGGGATATGGGGACATGTGGGGTCCAGGGCACTGGGGGTGCCAGAGGGATATGGGTGCATGGGGGATGGGGGAGCAGGGGGATAACTGGGGTCGGGGGTCTGTGAGAGCCTTGTGGGTCAGGCTGCAGCTGGGAAATGGGGGTGCCGAGAGGATATGGGGTGCGTTGGTGGTGTTCAGGTGCACTGGAGGGATAGAGGGGTGCACAGGGGTGCAGGGGGGCACTGCCACGGGGGGTGCAGAGGAGGGTGTGGAGGCCGTGCTGGGGCTGTCTGTGTAAGCTGGTACCAGGGACTTGTGCAGGGCTATCGCACCCCAAAACCACTGCTGTCACCTGCGGGGGTGGAGGGACCCTCTGAGTGCCGCTGTCCTGCCCAGGGACACTGCTGGGTTTGGGGGTGCGGGCAGCCCTCCACCCCCGTGCCAGGGTGCTCCGGGCCCCGGCAGTGCCGCCCTGTCCCGCAGCCCCAGGGACTCCCAAAAGCCCTTCCAGGGCCACGTAGTGCCATTTTGGGGTCAGAAAGGGGCGTTTCGGACAAAGCAGGGAGCGGAGGCGGCGGTTGGTGCAGCAGTTCCTTCCCGGCCGGTACAAAGGCAAAACAAACCGAAAGCGTGTCCGTGTCCGTGTCCGTGCCCATCCCGTGTCCGTGCCGGTGTCCGTGTCCGTGCCCGCTCTCCTCCCGCGGCCGCTGTGGCGGCGGGCAGTGCCCCGGGGGCCACCGAGCCCCTCCCGCGCTGGGTCCCCGTGGGCACCCCGGCCCCGCGCCGGCTCGGTCCCATCTCGGCTCAGCCCGGGGGTCCCCCCGGTGCCCCGCTTGCCGCTGGCATGGGGCGATGGCTTTTCAGCTGGAAGAGCGGTGGCGGTGGCAGTGTGTCCGAGGTGCCACCTCCTGTGGTCTCTCTGTGCTGCCGGTGTGGCCCGGTGGCTCAGGCCCGGCCCTGGTCTCCCGGGATGTCCCATCCCAGACGGATGGGCTCTCCCCGGCGGTGGCATCACCCCCACAGCCCCGCGGGGTGCAGGGCGGTCCCCAGGGCGGCCGGGGATGCTCGAAAGGGGAGCCCGGCTGCCAGGGCGGGATCCGGCCGGGGTGAAGCCGAGTGGAGAGGCAGCTGGGGCTGTCACTTGTCACTGTCCCCCCGGGTACCCCGAAACCTGCCGTAGCACGAGACTGAAGCAAGCGAGCATGCGAGGTCGGCGGGCGGGCGGAGAGGGACATCCTATTGACCGGGAGAAAGCGCCCCAAAGGCGGGGCTGGGGGCTGGAGGGGACACGCAGCACGGGGAGGGGGGGTGAGCTCGGTGACCCGCTCCGGGGGCGTGAGGGGACCCATCCAGCCTCCGCCGCCACCCCAAAACAAGCATCCTCCTCCGGCCCATCCCTGGGAGCATCCTTTGGTCGCCAGGAGCATCCTTGGTGGCGGGGCCGTGTGCCCGCTGGCACCGGGGCGGGGGGAGCAGGATGCGGCCGGGGGGCGTCACACAGCGTCGCCTTCCCACTTTGGGCTTCCGTGATGTCCGTTCGTCTGTCCGGAAGGGATTGGCAGGACACCGGGAGGAGCACGGGCGATGGCGGCGGCGTGGGGGGAATTTACATGGTACCGGGGGGGCTCCGGCCGGGGGCGACGCCTGCCCCCATCTCCCCCCGGAGCCCCGCGTCCCTCGGGGGCGTCGATGCGGGGGATGTCCGGGCTCGGTTGGAATCGGGGGCGTCTCTCGAATCCCCCCGCGGCCGGAGGGAGATGGGGTGGGCGATGGCGGCCGGGGTGGGCGCGGGTGGGCCGGGTCCGGTGCTACTCGATCACCATGCAGCACGGGAGGTGCTGGGAGAAGTACTTGAAGAGCTCCGGGGTGGCCCCGGGGCAGTTGGTGAGTTCCAGCTCCTCCAGCTCCTGCAGCTGCACCAGCCCCGACAGCCCCGTGGTGGTCAGCAAGGGGCAGCCTGCAAGGGGACAGGGTGCACTGTCAGCCCAGAACACCAGCGCCCCCCAAAAAAGAGCATCCCAAAAATAGCATCTCAAAAAATAACATCTCAAAGGCACCTACATCCCAAAACATCAAAATCCCCCCAAACACAACCAAAGACCAGGACCTCAAAATCCCAGCACTTTAAAACTCACCACACTCAAAAGACAGAAGCCAAAAAACCAGCGTGCTAAAAAAAAAGTACCCCCAAAAACCCCAACACTACAAAAAAAATCACTCAAAATATCAGCATCCAAAAAAATCCAGGACTCAAAAATGCATACAAAACCCAGTACTTTAAAGCATCAACACCCCAAAATACCAAGACCATCAAAATTAGCACCCCAAAAATCCCCACCAGAACCCAGGTAACCAGCATGCTAAAGAACAGTGCTCCAAAACACCTGCACACCAAAGTCAACCTAAAATCCCAACATCTCAAGGCACCAGTATTCTAAATAAAAATAAAAGCATCCCAGAAAACAGTGCTCCCCAGAACAGTTCGTCAAAAACCAACACCCCAGAAAACTTGAATGGCAAAATCATAGCTCCCAGAACACCACCACCCCAAAAACCACAGCACCCCAAGACCCAGCCGTGCATCTTTCCCCACGGGCTGGGCTGGGTGCAGATGCCCGCTGGCTGTCCCCAGGCTGTCCCCAGGGCTCTCTTTGTCCCCATGCCTGGTGCCTCCCCAGCTCCCTGGGCTCTCCGGTCCCTGGTAGAGGGTCAGGGTCTCACCAGCCAGCGAGAGGAGGCGCAGGCTGCCCATGCCCAGGAGGTGCTTCAGGCCAAAATCCTGCACCTGGAAAAGAAGATGGGATGGGGATGAGGTGGGGACAGTGGGGACAACCACAACACAGGGCTCAGCATTGCCCAGCTGGGGTAGGGAACTGGTGCCAGGACTGGGAACCTGAAGCAGGGTGCAGGATGCTGGGGCAGTGTGCTGGCTCTGGGTGCCAGGGCAGGGAACTGATGGGACAGGCTGCAGGGAGCTGGGTGCTGAGGAGGGGAGCCTGAGCAGGATGTGGGATGTTGCAGCAGGATGCTGGGGCAGGATTTTGGGTGCAGGGCCGGGGTACTGGGTCTGGGTTGTGCAACAGGGAGCAGGGAGCCAGGGCAGGGAGCCTGCAGCAGGTACCGGGTCTGGGGACGCTGCTGCTGGGGCAAGGATGCAGGGTCAGGGTGCCAGGGCTGAGCCCTGCTGAGCTCGCAGGAGCTCTCTGCTTCCTGGCACCAAGTCTTGGGGTCTTCAGCCAGCCCCGGGAGCCCGCCCTGAGCTCGTGGCCAGTCCCCAGGGAGGTGCCACCATGCCCTCTCTGCCGTGCCGAGCCAGGATGGGCTCAGCCGTGTTCCACACCTACCTGGCAGCACCAGCGCAGGTAGAGGCTCCGCAGGGATGACATGGTGGACAGGTAGCTGAGGCCGGTGTCGGTGATCCGCACGCACCTGCCGGGACACGGGGTGTCAGGACCAGCTGGTCACCCATGGGTGTCCCCAAACCATGGCCCCCATGCTGCACCCTCTGCTTCCAGCGTGGCTCAGCATGGCACAGCTTGGCACTGCATGGTTTGTCATGGGGTGACAGGGCACAGCACAGCTCGGCATGGCATGCATGGCATGGCATGGCTCGTCACGGTATGGCATGACTTGGCATGGCTTGACATAGCTTAGCATGGCATGGCATGGCCTGGCATGGCTCAACATGGCATGGCATGGCTTGGCATGGCACAGCACGGCTCAGCAAGGCCCTTTACCTGTCGAGCACCAGCTCCTCCAGCTTGTGCAGGTCGCAGGCGATGTACTCCAGGGCCATGTCGGTGATACGGGGGCACCAGGACAGGTCGAGGCTGCGCAGCTTCCGCAAATTCTCGGCCACCAGCTCCACGCCGTCATCCGTCACCTTGGAGCAGCCCGAGAGGCTGAGGACGCTCAGGTTGGGCAGGCTGTGGACCATGTTGACCACGCCGTGGTTGGTGATCTCCCAGCAGGAGTTGAGGCGCAGGGTGTGGGTGGTGTAGCCCTGCTTGGCGGTGAAGTAGGCGAGAGCCGTGTCCGTCACGTGGTAGGCTTGCAGGTTGAGCTCGGTGAGGTTGGGCAGGAGCTGCGAGATGGCGGCGATGGCGTCGTCGGCCACGTTGATGCAGTCGCTGACGCTCAGCGCCGTGATGCGGGCGTTGAGGCTGGACCACAGCCCAGCCTCCGTGAAGTCGTTGCAGCCCGACAGCTCCAGCCGCACCACGCCCTGCATCTGCTCCAGCATCACCTGCCGAGGGGCAGGGGGTCAGGCCGTGCCGGGCACTGCCACCCACCCTTGTGCATCCCTGTGTCCCCACCCCAGCTCCTAGTCTTGCCTGGGTCCAGTCTTCTCCCTGGCACGGGTCCCCCACCCCAGCTCCCTCTGGGTGGCTCTTCCCACTGCTCCCAGTCTTGCCTGGGTCCAGTCTTCTCCCTGGCACGGGTTCAACGCCTGCCTTAGGACATGACAGTATCAGTGGCGAGTGGGAAGGGACAGGCAGGGACCCTGGGTGCAGCCCCACCACTGTCCCTGCTGGCAGGGTCAGGATTGATGCCCGCTCCCAGCACAGGAACTGTTTGGGTCAGATATGCCCACGGAGCAGCTGGTGCTGTGTTTGGCCATGGCACAGGGCAAGGATCTCAGTGGGGACCTTGCCTAGCTCCTGAATTGCCCCATCTCTATCTGACCCTCAGCTCCTTGCTTGAGTGACCCCCTTGCTGGGGAGCAGCCAGCCAAGCAGGAATGTCCTATTTCCAGAGTTTGTCACCCATTGTCACCCACCGCCCAGCAGCACAGCCACCTCACCTGGCTCTGCCTTCCTGCAGCATCCACAGGCAGCAGGGATGAAGCCCCAACAGCCTCCTGACCCTGCATGGGCTGCACCCATCCCACTGCCCAGACCACAGGCAGGGCCTCCCAGGGCTGGCAGCACCTGTGGGGTGGCCATGCCACCTGTCTGCTCCTTCACTGTGACTGCTGAAAGCTCTGCCCGTGTGTGTGTCCCCAAGGCCAACAAGACTGACCCACCACCAGCACACCTCAGCCACCCCGGTCACTTCAGCAGGGTCACCTACCTCCAACCCCGCATCTGTGATGGTCGACCTCTTAAGGCTCATGGACTTGACCCCCTTCTTGGAGAGGGGGTAGTTGTCAATGAACTCACAAATGTCCAGGTCAGAGACGCCCACGAGGCAGAAGCCATCGAAGCCGCGGACGGCGAAGCCCTGCAGGCTGACGAACTCCTTCTCTCCACCGGGCAGGATGTTGTAGAGCTCTTTGGTGTGCAGGACGGGCGTCAAGCCCACCCAGAACTTGGGCTGGTAGAGCACCCTCCGCCATGCCTTGCACACCTGCGCCAGCACGCACTTCTCGCACGCCGAAAAGTACCAGAACAAGCGGTTGAGGATCTTCTCATCGACGGCCAGCTGCCTTTCCGAGGGCGAGCCCGGCAGCCGCTCTGGAGAGGGCTGCTCCGAGCCTTCGCTGGCGTTCAGTCCCACCAAGGAAGCGCCGGGAGGGGAGGAGACGCTGGCCAGGGTGGCCAAGGAGAGCGGGGAGGCCAGGCTGGGGATGGGCAGGTCGCTGCGGTGGGCTAAGGCCGGGCTGAGGATGGCAGGCACGGAGGAAGGCTGGCACAGGCGGTTTTTCACGGCAGGGGTGCCTTTGGTGATGCTGGCGGAGCCGAGGCCGTTGGGTTGCGTGGGGATCTTCACCAGTCCATTGCGGGGCAAACATGGGGGCTTGGTGTCGCCGTTTCTCGGGTTCGACATCTTCCACAGGTCTCTCTGTAACACAGGGGCGTGGGGTGAGGGGCTGTGGGTTTGCTGGAGGGGTGGCCACGGCTGGGGGAGGTGGTGGCGCCAGTGAGGGGGGAGATCCTGGGAGCTCTGAGCAGGGTGGTACATGGGACCAGGTGGTGCAGGGCTGCTGGACACAGCCACAGAGGGGACATGTCCGGAACACAGAGCAGGGTCCTCCCAGAAGCTGCATGGCCCTGGTGTGCCCTCGTGATGAGGGATGGATGAGGATTTGTCCCTGGGCATTCACATTCCTCTCTGAGCCTAGAAACAAGCATGGCCAGTGGCAGACAGAGAAGGATCCACAGACTGCTTTGGGCTGGAAGGAACCTCAAAGCCCATCCTGTTCCACATCCATGCCATGGGCAGGGACTCCTCCCACTAGCCCAGGTTGTTCCAGCCTGGCCTTGGACACTGCCTGGGATCGAGGGGCAGCCACAGCTGCTCTGGGCCCCCTGTGCCAGGGCCTGCCCACCCTCACAGGGAACAATTCCTTCCCAATACCCCATCTAATCCCGTCCTCTGCCAGTAGGAAGCCATTTCCCCTTGTCCTGTCCCTCCATGCCTTGTCCCCAGTCCCTCTCCAGCTCTCCTGGAGCCCCTTTAGGCCCTGCAAGGGGCTCTGAGGTGTCCCTGGAGCCTTCTCCTCTCCAGGTGAGCACCCCCAGCTCTCCCAGCCTGGCTCCAGAGCAGAGGGGCTCCAGCCCCCAGTGCATTTTTGTGGAGAGCAGCTGGCAGAGGCAGAGAGCTGCCTGTGCCCACCGTGCCAGCCAGGCCCTCAGCACTGAGCCTGTGCCAGCCGTAGCGCCGCTGATCTTCACGGAGCCTGGAGGCAGCCGGGCAGCACCCGGCAAACCGGGCCAATGAATATTGCAGTGGCAGCGAGGCCGGCTTCCCAAGGGCCCGCCGCACCCACCATCCATTATTCAACGCATTTCCCTCTATAAATATGGAGGTGAATTATTGATGGGGGCTCAGCCCCCTCCCCCTGCCCAGCCGGGGCCTGGCGCAGGGCCCTGCCCCACTGCTGCCTGCCCTGCCCGCACCCAGCTTGCCAATGCCAAGCCAAACCCTGCCAAAAAGCTGATCCTGGCAACCCCTGGGGGCACAAGGAGCTGAAGCACGGGAATGCAGCTTGCAGTGCATGGAGCAGGGCACAGGGAGCTGCCCCTGAAGGCCCAAGGGGTGGTTGGCACATCCATCCACCAGTGACAGGAGCTGAGGAGCTTCTTGCCTGCCAGCTCTTCCCAGACCCTAGATTAAAGCAAGGGAATTATTATAGCTGCTTGATTTGGGATGGAGAAAGTCAAGCCCTGGTGGAGGAGGCACCGAGGGAAGAGCATTCTGCTCATGGCCAAGCTGCGTGGTCCCCGAGCCTGGAAGCAGGATGCAGCCTAGACCCCCTGCTGCCCATCCCTTTCACTCCCACAGCATCCCTGACCTCATCCAACTCTCCTGGAGCAGCCAGGGAGGGCGCAGCCACCCAAAAGAGAGCTCAGAAGCGCAGTGAGGTGCCGGCGGCCCATCAGGAGAACCCGCGGGATGCACGGCACACGGCATCTCCCGAGGACACCGTTTCGGCACAGCGGGGCCGTGGCGGGGGCCGTGGGCGCTGCCGCAGCCTCTCCGGGCTGCGAGCGGAGGTGCCGGCAGACAGCCCGGCTCGGTGGCAGCGTCCCGCCGAGATGCAGCCTCCGGGGACGAGCCCAGCCCTGTGCAGACAGTCTGGCGCCGCTCCCGGCTTGGATGCAGCCGCTGCTGCCTCCGCTCACGCTGCCCGACAGCGGAGCTGGGCCGCCGATGCTTGGACATGTGTTAAATTCGCTTGAAAGCAGGAGAAGGGGAGGGGAGAGAAGAGAGAAACTTGAAACCAGCGGCTCGCTGCTTGGCCGCAGTTAGGGCAGTAAACAGAACGTGCAGCGGGGTGTCTCTGGCCACGGAGCACCGATCCAAAGAGATAATGACCAGGTGGCGCGGAGGAGCTGTCGCTGCGGCACCGAGCCCGCAGCCAGAGCCGCTGGGCACGCTGGCCGGCCCCGGGGAGAGGGCAGGTGGTGGCAGAGGGGCAGCCCAGGGCCTCGGGAGCCAAAGGGGACAGTCACAGCAGGAGACAGATGCTGACAAGTCGCCGGACTCACGGCAGCCAGCAGGAGGTTTTGGCACAGCATCCAACGTGCTCAGAGCTCGGCTGGTCCCCGAGGCCGAGCTCAGGGGGCTCAGGGGGCTCAGGGGGTCCAGCAGCTTTCCTTGGAAAGTTGAGCCAGGCCCCCGGCCCAGGGAGCTGAGGCTGCCTGAACAGAGCACAGAAATCCCGAACCTTGAGTGAGCTGGAAGTCACTGCAAATAGAAAGATGAACAGAGATTCGAGCCTCTGGGCACAGGAGGATCTTGGCAGTAGTGGAGGCAGGCATTTCTCTTTGGGCAGATGAGCAGGGAAGAATTTGGGTGCTCCTACCACCCCCAGGCACTGAACTGTGCTTGAGGAAAGTGTGGAGAAGGTGGGCTGGGAGCACGGGCTGGGAGGGCAGTGGGTCCCATGGCTGCTGTCTCTGGCATCAAGGGGCAGTGCTGGCATCTGCCCTCCTGTGCCACGGGAGAGCCTCGGGCTGCAGCCAGGCGGCCCTGCAGCTCCTGCAGCTCAGGACTGAGGTCACATTGCTCTGATGCCCAAAGTGACTCTCCCACAACCCCTGGGGGTCACAGCTGCTGCGTGCAGGACACCCAGAGCCCACCCTGCACCTCCCAAGGCACTCCCAGCTCAGAGACAGCAGAAGGACAGAAAAACCCAAAGCTGTCTGCCTTGGAGGTGTCAGCACAGACCCTCCCAGATGTTCCAGCAGTTCCATGGACACCTCCACATGCTTTTTGGCCACTTCAAAGCAACAGGAGAGCAGAGATTTGTCCCTTTCCCTTCTCTCTGTCATCTCAGTGTTTGCAGATTGCATGACTGGGCCAAGCACACCATCATCATCAGGATTGTTCAGCACTTGGTGCAACCATCCTTGCTCTGGGGTTCCACAGGAAGAGTCCAGATTTGCAGCCCCCCTCTGTCTCAGCCCACCTTTGTTGTCTCACGGGGAAACATCTCCCAGCAGTGGAGTGTCAGCTCCAGCCCAGTGAGAGAAAACCTGACAAAAGCAAAGGTCAAAGCCCTCCAGTCTCCCGAATCCACTCCAGGGTGCACATTTGTCAGGATACGTCACTGGCAGAGAGGTTTGGAGGGGTTTGTCACCCACGGGAAGCGATGATGCACTGCTGGGGGGCGGATTTGACGCAGGGAGAGAGAAGAAAGCCGGGGTCTGAGAGCCTTCACCACAAACACTGCACAGACAATGAGGATGCTGGGATGAACGGGATGGAAACTGCCAGGAAAACAGAGCTTGCCCAACCTGTTGGCGAGTTTACTATCTGCACGTGGTGGTGGAGAGGGATGAGGGCCTTGAGACACGGGCAGGGCCACCAGCCACCCTGTGAGTGCATTGCCTGGGAGATCCCTGGCTCCAGGATCAGTTATCCTGCTGCAGCAGGGATCGGGATGAGCTCTGGGACAGCCGGGCTTGCAGCCGGACCGGAGACCAAGGGACATCCCGGACTGGCCGGCGGGAGCCTGCGGGACCGCGGCCGTGCTGGGTCAGCACCGCGGACAGCGGCCCCGGTCAGCACCGCGGACAGCGGATGAACGGGATGGAAACTGCCAGGAAAACAGAGCTTGCCCAACCTGTTGGCGAGTTTACTATCTGCACGTGGTGGTGGAGAGGGATGAGGGCCTTGAGACACGGGCAGGGCCACCAGCCACCCTGTGAGTGCATTGCCTGGGAGATCCCTGGCTCCAGGATCAGTTATCCTGCTGCAGCAGGGATCGGGATGAGCTCTGGGACAGCCGGGCTTGCAGCCGGACCGGAGACCAAGGGACATCCCGGACTGGCCTGCGTGGGAGCCCGCGGGACCGCGGCCATGCTGGGTCAGCACCGCGGACAGCGGCCCCGGTCACTGGTCCCGGTCACCGGCCCCGGTAAGCACCGAGGACAGCGGCCCCGGTCAGCACCGAGGACAGCGGCCCCGGTCAGCACCGAGGACAGCGGCGCCCCGCAAGGATCCCGCGCTCGAGTCCCCGCCAGCATCCGGCCCTGTCGCGCCTGGCCCTGGGAGGATCCATCCCTGCCGCACCGGCTGCTTGCAAGGGATCCTACATCACCCCTCCAGGGCCCTGCGAAGATCCAGTATTGCTCCAACAGATCCTTGTGAGAGATCCTACTATAACCCAGCAGGCAGATCTGCTGCTGCCCCAGCAGATCCCAGAGAGAATCCATGACTGCCCCACAAACTCCCCGTGAGACCCTGCTGTCACCCACCGGGTCCCTGCAGCCCCGCTGCTGCCCCCAGCCGGCCTCGGAGCCTTGGTATCGCCCTGCCAGGACCCAGGGCTGCTGCCAAAGGGTTTCAGGTGGCAGAGCCGCGCGGAGCGAGCAGCCATCGCTGCCTGCTCACACTCACACACACACGGGGTGTACACACGCACGGGCCGGTGTAGCCCCGGGGAGGGGGTGCCTTGGCACAAGCCCGGCTCACACTCACACTCACACTCACACTCACACATACCCAGGGGATGTACACACACATACACACACACTCACACACACACTCACACACACACAGCCAGGGGATGTACACACACATACACAGACACACACTCACACACACACATACACACACACTCTCACACTCACACACACACACTCACACACACAGCCAGGGGATGTACACACACATACACACACCCTCACACACACACTCACACACACACGCACACTCACACACACACACACACTCTCACTCACACACACACTCACACACACACGCACACTCACACACACACACACACTCTCACTCACACACACACTCACACACACACGCACACTCACACACACACACACACTCTCACTCACACACACACTCACACACACACGCACACTCACACACACACACACACTCTCACTCACACACACACTCACACACACACGCACACTCACACACACACACACACTCTCACTCACACACACACTCACACACACACGCACACTCACACACACACACACACTCTCACTCACACACACACTCACACACACACGCACACTCACACACACACACACACTCTCACTCACACACACACTCACACACACACGCACACTCACACACACACACACACTCTCACTCACACACACACTCACACACACACGCACACTCACACACACACACACACTCTCACTCACACACACACTCACACACACACGCACACTCACACACACACACACACTCTCACTCACACACACACTCACACACACACGCACACTCACACACACACACACACTCTCACTCACACACACACTCACACACACACGCACACTCACACACACACACACACTCTCACTCACACACACACTCACACACACACGCACACTCACACACACACACACACTCTCACTCACACACACACTCACACACACACGCACACTCACACACACACACACACTCTCACTCACACACACACTCACACACACACGCACACTCACACACACACACACACTCTCACTCACACACACACTCACACACACACGCACACTCACACACACACACACACTCTCACTCACACACACACTCACACACACACGCACACTCACACACACACACACACTCTCACTCACACACACACTCACACACACACGCACACTCACACACACACACACACTCACACACACACTCTCACACTCACACAGCGCAGCCGGGGCCACCGCGTGCACGCGCGTTCCCGGGGTTGCATCAGCTGAATTCATTAGCCCGTCTATTTTTACTAATGCAGCAAATCAAGTTGCTCTACAGGCGGAGAAAACACACCCGACGCGGAGTGCTGTGGCGGAGCACGCAGCCGAGGCTTTTGTCCGCACTCCTGAGGGGATGAGCTTCCCGAGGCTGTCCCGGCTCGGCCCCGGCCAGCAGCGAGGCCAGGCCTGGGGCCGGAGCTGCCGCCCGAGCACATGGCAGCGATAAAGACATCCCCCTGCAGAGCTCGGCGGCGTGCGGCTGCCTCCGGCTCCGCTCCCGCTGGATCAGAGCGCTGCCCGTGCTGGGAGCAGGGTGCCAGCACCCAGCCCAGGGCTGGGTCTCTTCACAGGGCTGGGGTCACCCCAGCAAGGCAGAGCAGCCGCTGAAGACTCGGGAGCTCCCCCGGAGGTGGAGGGGCAGTGGCTGTGTTTGGCAGGGTGGTGCTGTACCCGTGTGTGTGTGTGCACAGGTGGGTTTGTGCTCCAGCCTCGGCACTCGCACAGGTGAGCTGGGACAGAGGCTCGAGCACAGCTCCAAACTCGGTGCTACCTTTTCCTTGCTGCACAACCGAGGAATTCAGGGTAGGGGAGGGCCTTGCCTCTCCACCGGGCCCTGGAGACCTGCTGTTTGTGCGATGGGAGCTGGAAAACCCTCCTGGGGCTGCCCTGAGAGCTTCTGGGGAGACCTAAGGGCTGAGAGCAGCTTTCCTGCTCCCTTGATGGCTCCCAATGGTGCCAAGGAGCTCATCCCACCTTGCAGTGGACAAAGAGGCTTAGGAGGGGCTGGGAAATGACTGGTTTGAGTCCCACTGCTGGGGGCTGCTGCTCTCAGTGCCAGCCAGGCTGGTGAATCCAGCTGGATCTTGCAGCTCACTGCCAAGCAGAGGAGCTGTCAGGGCAGGAACCCCCAGCACTGCAATCTCTCAGGTCCCACAGCCTGCCCAAAGGCCAGGCTCAGGCTTTGCAGGGTCAGTCCCATCCCCAGGGAGCTAGGAAGAGCTGGCTGAGGTGCCAGCACCGAGCTCTGCTCAGGTCCCCACCACTTTGGGCTTTGCTGAGAGAACAGCTCCTGTCTGGGGGCACTGGGAGATGCAGCTCCTGTCCCCCAGCCCTCAGCGTGGGGGAGGCAGAGCTCCAGCCCCAAGCCTGGCCAAGAAAAACTTCCTCCCAACAGAGCTCCCTCAGACCACCAAGCCCTTCCTGCAGCAGCTTTCAGTTTCTCTGCTAAACCCCCTTCTCCCAGAGACAGCAACTTCTGACCTCTCTGCTTTTCCCAGGCAGATCCCTGTCCCCTTGGGAGGAATCCCCCACCCAAAAGGAGCACGGGAGGGACAGACTGAGGGCAGAGCAGGACCCCTGCTCCCTTCCCCTCCTCTGGAGATCTTCACTCTCACACCATGGAAGGATGCTCATGCTTAAGCCAAGCTTCTCCCTGCTCCCCCCTGACCGAGGTGAGGAAAAGAGGGAGCAGCTCCTCGTGTGCTGGATCCTGCCCAGCCTGGCCCCCTCTCACTACAAGCCCAGCCAGAGCCCAGTGACAGCTCCCAGCGTGTCCCAGCCCTTCCCTCTGCCCCTCCTGGGCCCAGGAAGGGGTGAAATGCAAGATCCCCTGAGGAGCCAGGAGAGCTGTCTGTCTCCAAGCACAGGATGTGGATGTGCTCCTCACGTCCTGCTGGGACTTGTGCCTGCCCAAACCCTTCAACCTTCCAGACACGGTGACAGCCACACAAGCATTGGTGGCCCTTTGCCCCTGGGCTCGGGGGTCTGGCTGGGACCTGGGGTTGGGGTCAAGCAGGGGCCCTTGGCACGGGGCTGGTGGACAGCAGGGCACTCAGTATCCAGCCATGGCAGTCCTTGGTTCCGTGGGCTGTGGGTGCTGAATGTCAGCACGGGCTCCAAAATCCATCGGGCACCATCCTGGTCCTGCTCCCAGCACAAGCCCCTGGCCTCCTGCTTCCCCTGTCCAAGAGCTGGGCATGGATCACCCCTCCAGCAGGGAGAAGCCCTGCAGAAACAGGTCCTGCTGAACTGTGCCCTCCCCAAACACTCTCCTCTTCATCCCTGAGCTCCTCCCGTGAGCCACCAGCCCTGGAGCACCCAGCACACGTGGCTGGTCCCCGTGGCAGGTGGGCAGAGGTTGGGAGGGGGTGGGCTGCTGCCAAGGAGCTCTGCTCGCTGCACACCCAGCGCTGCTCCCTCCCACACCAGCAGCACCCACTCGCCTCCCAAATTCCCTCTCCCCTCTCCGGGTGCGGCTCCTCCTGCACAGGCACTGCTGCGAGCAGCAGGAGATTGGAGATGGGGACACAGCCACAGGCAGGACGGAGCTGCCAGATGCTGAGCCAGGCACAGTTTAAATCTGCAGAGCAGAGGGGCAGGATCCAACCTCCAAACTCCAAGTGCTCCCACTCCGGTTGTCCTTCTGTCTGGCCACCTCCCCACAGGATGGTCAACACGGCTGTGACCCCACTGGAGGGGACAAGGGAACTCTTTCTCCAGTCTCACCTTACCCTGGCCCAAGTGAGGGTCACTCCTTCCCCAGGAGCAGGATTTGGGGAGCCAGGAGGGTCCCACTGCCAGGGCTGCTTCTCCTGCTGCTCCCCTCTGCCGTGGAGCTGCTGGCATGGGGAGGGGAGCAGGCAAAGGGATCGATGTGGGGGAAGCCAGCTCGGGGAAAAATAGATATCTAGCTCATTAAAAATGGATGCTTGAGCGAGTCCTCCCCACTCCAAAGCCACCTCCCTCCCTCTTCCTGGTAGCCAGAGTGAAATCAGCACCCAGCTTCCAGAGGAGGGGAGATGCCAGCACGGCACAGTGCTCGCTCTGTGCCCGCTGCTTCCAGCCTGCTGCGTGCTGAGCACCCCGGGCTGCTGTGCCCCGAGACCCCCAGACCCGGGCAGAGGATGGGCATGGAGAGCGTCTGCCAGGAGCACCCCTGCTGCAGGGACTGCCACGCTCTGGCCTTCCCTGCCCAGGCACTGCCACGTCCCACCAGCACCAGCAGATACCCAAGAGGCAGAGCCACCTCAGCCCAGTGCCCCATGGCACCCCTGAACACCCACATGGCCAAGATCTTGGGGGTATCTAGCTGGTTGCTGCCAGAACCCCGTGCCTCAGTTTCCCCAGCTGTGCTCAGCCCCAGCCATTCCATGGGGTCGAGTCTGCCGGGTCCCCAACCCCACACACTGATCCCTCTGCCCCTCCCATCCCTCCCCACCAAACAAACTCCGTGTTCCCATCCTGGACTGATGGGAAATCCATGCTGGGGTCTGCAGGACCCCACTGTGGGGCTCAGCCCCCTCAGCCCCATCCCAGCCAGGACCTTCCCCTTCCTCCATCCCCTGGGCTCTGGGAATGGGGGAGGCTGCTCCTGTCCCCCCGTCCCTTGGCTGGTGTCACCCTGCATCCACAGAAAGCCACACCGAGGTTTTGGGGTGTTTGGGTGTTTGAGTGCAGCCTCGGGGATGCCAATGGTGCCACCAGGGAGGACAAGAGGAATTTTAGAGGCTGGCAGCAGAGGTGGAAGGGAGCAAACATCAACCCCACACTGGGGCAACCATGTCCCTACAGCGATGTGCCCTTACACCCCCATCCCAGAGCAGCCCTGCATCCCGCAGGATCCACCTGATCCCCCCTTTTCCTGCCTTTACCCACCCGCTGATGCCCGGCCATGCTGGGGGGGGGGGGGAAACCAACAACCCCACATCCCCTCCCCTCCCACATCCCCCCCCCCAAACCGAGGGGGCGGAGGGGGCAGCATCACTGGGGCGGGGGAGGGTCACACCGACCACCATCCTCCGCTGCGCTACCGGGAGGCGGGGGCGGAGGGGGGGCCACTGGACCGGGAGCCCCGGGGCCGGGCCGGCTCCGCTGCCGTTATATAACGCGGCTCCATGATGCGGGATGCGGCTGGGGGTGCTTGCGGTGCCGGTGCCGGTGCCGGTATCGGTGCCGGTAGAACAGGCACCGGCACCGACCCCGGCATCGGCATCGACCCCGGCACCGGCTTTGTGTCGGAAAGGGCTTTCCCGAGCGGCTCTTACCTCCAGCCCTGTCTCCCGAAGCTCATGCCATGCCTTGTGCCCGTCTTCTTTCGGTTGCAGCAAAAAATCCCACCAGGAAGAAAACGGCGAATAATCCCCCCAAAAATCCCCGTTGGCAAAGGGGCCGGATCCCGCCCGGCCCCCGCCCCAACCCCGCGAAACAACAGGAAAAATAAGCGGGGAGTGGAGGGGGGGAATGGGGCCGGATCCGGATCCGGGGGGATGGAGAAGGGGGGCCCTGCTGCCAGCCAGCCCAGGGAGCTGGGAGCACACGCACACGCGCGTTTGCACACACGCACACGCGTGTCACCAGCCGAGGCTGTTAAAGGGACACGGTCACCGGCAGGGATAATGGAGCGCGCCGGGAAAGCACCGGGAGAGGCGAGGTGAGGGTGCGGGACACGGGGAATGGGGCGGGGGGTACGGGCAGGGCTGGGCTGGCAGCTGGGTGTGCAGGGAGAGAGGGGTGGTGGGTGGGGGAATGCAGGGGTGGAAGGATGGGGGATGGAGGGAGGGATGGAAGGATGGAGGGGGGATGGAGAGGTGGAAGGATCGAAGGAGGGATGGAAAAATGGAGGGAAGAATGGAGAGATGCAGGGAGAAATTGAGGGGTGGAAGGATGAATGGAGAGGTGGAGGGATGGAGGGAAGAATGGAGATGAGGTGTTGGAGAGGATGGAGGGATGAAGAAATGGAGGGAAGAATGGTGAGAGGAAGGGATGGAGGGGTGGAGGAAGAAATGGATGGAGGGATTGAGGGAAGGATGGAGGGATGGGGTGGATGGAACACGAAGGGAGGAAGGGTTGGAAGGCTGAACTCAGGGATGGATGGAAGGCTGGATGGACAGACGGATGCTTGCTCTGGCTCTCTCCCCACCAGGGCATGGCAGGCTGGAGATCCTGGTGCAGATCCTGCTGCAGACCCTGCTCACCCCGGCAGCCACCTCAGGCTCTGCTGACAGCCCTGGGGCACAGCGGTGACACTGGACCCCGTGCCAGCACCCCCAGGGGCAGCAGGCACCCAGGCCAGGCTGCTGTGCCCATGTGCCAGGGGGAATCACCTGCCCCGGCCACGTCTGGCACTGAGCCCCGCTGGGGGTTGTCCCACTGCTGTCCCCCATGTCCCAGCACCCCCAGCTCAGCACCCACCCAGCCCCCCCAGCTCGGGCCCAGCTTCACCACTGCTCCCCAAACTGGAAGGAAGTGGTCAGCAGGCACATTTAACCTGTCCCCTCTGCCCGCCCCTGGCACGGCCCCACAAGCAGCAGGTCCAGCGGTGCCCGGCGGCCCTGGGGAGGCGCAGGGAGCTGCCTGCGGCCGGCGCCTGCCTCCTGCTTCCATTATTTATAAGGCAGGTTGGGTTTCACACTGGCAGCGGGGAGGAATGTTGGGGGAGGAGACTGTGCTCACACTCACACACTCACACTCACACTCACATCCTCAGCACACCCTGCCCAGTGGGTGACAAATGCTGGAGGGGACAGTGGCTGCAGGGATGTGTGGATCCATGGCCTCATCCGGGTGCCACATGTTTCCCCATCTCCTGAGGAGCTGCAGGTCCTTCTCCCCACAATCCCTTGTCCCCCCAGCAGTGCCCTGTCCCCCGTGGTGCCTGGTCCCCAAGGAGGTGTTCCAGGGGAATTGACCAGCAGCAGCCTGGGAGCAAAGCTGTGGTGCAGCCCTTGGGGACACTCTGCACCCAGAGCAGGCCAGGTGCCACTGGGGATGGCAGGCACTGGGAGGCACTGGGGCCCTGGATGGTCCCTGATGTCACCTTTGGTCCTGTCAGGCCAGCTGTCACTAACCTCTCTCACCTCCAGGACTCAGAGGGGACAAATTGTTGTGGCCCCAGGTCCTGGGGTCATTTTCATGCCATGAAGGCTGAAAACTCCTTCAACAGGAGTCATCCCTGGGCAAGAGGAGACTCCACGTGTGTCTGTGTCATCCCTGGGGAAGGGGACACAGCTAGGGTGCCACCAGTCCAGAGGGTACCCACATCTGGGTGTCTGATGTGGGGTGCTGGTCACCCCACTTCTCCCTACAGCCACAGATCACCAGCACGAGCCTCCTGAGCCCCCCTGCTCCACGAGGCCTGTCCCTCCTGAGTGCCAGGAGGGTGGTGGCCACTGTCCCCACTCTCAGGCCAGGCCAGCAGCCGAGAGCCAAGTGACACGGCTCCCGCAGCCCTCTGCTCCCCTGCCACTGCAGCGCCCCGGGGGTGCTGGAGCTCGCACCCAGCGTGTCCCCCCGGCGCTGGGAGCCCGGGCCGAGCCTTCCCGGTGCGGCTGGAGCACCGCGGGTCCGGCAGGAGCAGCGGCGGCCGAGCTGGACCGCAGTGCGCCGGGGGCCGTCGCCGCAGCAACCGCCGTCGCCTAGCGCCGCTGTCTCCCGGTAACCCGTCGCCTAGCAATGGGGGATTTTTCACAGCTCGGGATGAAGAGTTGAAAGTTATTTTTAGCCCGGGTTGCGAATCAATAGGCAGCTCCATTCGCTGCCCCGCAGGATGCACGCGCGGGGGGAGCAGGGGGGTCTGTCCAGCCTGGGGTCACCGCGCTGCCACCCCGGGCTCAGCCCCTCTGTGCTGCCCCCTCAGAGCTCAGAGCTCTTCCCTGCCGGGCTTCTGATTCCCCCTCAGGTTCCCCCCATCCAGGCCACGTGCGGGTGAGGGTGGGTGAGGACATGGTGGCTTTCAGCTTCTGTGGGGACCCTCACAGAGAGATGGGGATGGTCACACTGCTGCAGGGACCATTGGACCCTCTCTCACTCTGGGGACCCTCATCTTATTGTGGGGACTCTCAACCAGCCATGAGAACTCTCCTCCAGCTTCTGGGAGCCTCATCCTTTCATGGGAAACTTCTTCTACTAGTGTGGACCCTCACCTTGCCATGGGACCCCCACCTTGCCATGGGACCCCTACCTTGCCATGGTGACCTCCCTCTTGCTGTGGTGACCCCAACTTGCCATGGGATCCCCTCCTTTCCGTGTGGACCCCTGCTTTGACATGTGAACCCCATCTTTGCTTCGGGGATCCCCACCTTGCCCTGCCCTGAGGACCCTCCCCCATGCATCCCCTCCTGATATCCCCTGAGCTTCCCAAGCCTTCCCAGGGCACACTCCCACTCTCAGGGACACCATCCTGGGAGTCTGGGTGAGAGGGGACACTGAGAGGGGACAAAGCCAGCTGGGTTCCGTGGTTCCATGCAGAGGAGCTCAGGTTGTCCCTGCACGTCCCCAGGGACGGGCTGGGAGCTGAGCTGAGGCTCCTGAGCTATTTTTTAAAGACAAGGTGGGTGTCTCCCACAGCCGCAGCTCCTTCGGGAGCTCCCCACGCAGCCTGGGGGGATGGGAAGCTGCATGGGGACAGGCTGGGGACCCCAGCTCCTGAGCAGCCCTCCAAGGTCCCAGCTGCCCCAAATGTCCCTTTGCCCTTCCAGGATGTTTTTTTTTGGGCACAGCCTAGCCTGGAGCATTCCTGCCCATGCCATCCCCACCCATGGCACAGCCTGGAGGGTGCCCAGAGCCACCCCACAAGGACATTTTGTGGGCAGCGTGGATGTCCCAGGGACCTGCCAGAAACTCCAGGAGTGCTGGGGGAGATGCTCAGGAAAGAAAAACTTTGGGGTGGTCCATCAGGAAGAGACAGGATCATCCAAATCCAAAGGAAGCTCCTGCAGGAGTGCCCCGTGCGTGGCAGATGGCTCTGGGACAGAGCAATCCTCATGAGTCACAGCGGATCCGAGGGGACGTGGAAATGCCCAGGGGGCTGCAAGAATCTGACTTGTGGGGAAAGGCTGGGAGAGCTGGGGCCATCCAGCCTGGAGGAGCCCTTCTGGCATCCTGGTGATACCTGAGGGATCTTGGAAGGGTGACAGAGAGAGGCTTTCTCCAGGAACTGTAGAGGCAGAAGAGGGGAAGCAGTTTTCAGCTGGGAGAGGGTGCATTTAGATGGGATAAAAGGAGGAATCGCTCTGTGAGGAGCTGGAGGAGCTGTGGGCTCCGCGGGGCTGGAGCAGCCCGGCCCGGTGTGAGGTGTCTCTGCCCAGGGCAGGGGTGGCACCGGGGGCTCTTCGGAGGTGCTGGGGACCAGCTGAGTTCTGCTCCCCTGCGGGACGCGTTTTTCCCCGGCCCCACCCGAGCCCCCCGGGTCCCCTGGCCCGGGGGTGGCGGCTCCCGGCCGCCGTGCCCGCGGTCACCAGAGGGCACTGCGAGCCCGAGCATCCCGGAGCGGCCCCGGGGGTCCGGGGCCCAGCGGACACGCAGCGGGGCCCGGCGGCGGCGGGGAGATCCCGGGGGCGGCCGGCACTCGGAGCCCCCCTCCTCCCCAGAGCCAGGGGGACAACACCCTGAGCCAGCCAGGGACAAGGAGGGGGTGGCCGGGGGACACGGGGGACACAGTCAGGGGACGGCCACCAGAGCGCCGGGCACGGCTGGCTCCTCCGTGGGTGCCCAGAGGTGCTCAGCGCCACGGGCTCTCCGGAGGTCTGAGGCCATTGCGGGGTGCTGCCGGAGCCGTGCCCGCTCCCGGCTACCGTGGCTGCTCCAAAGGGGCTCCGCGACCCCCCGATGGCCTTGCCCCGGCTGCGGGGATGCCCCGTACCGTGTGGAGCGAGGGAAGGCAGGGCTGGTGGCGCAGCTGGTGCCGGGGTTTCTCCAGTAACACCAGTTAAGGTGGGTCGGGGGCTGCGGAGGGTCCAGGGGTGCAGCCTCGCCCCGGGGCGCTGGCATTACGGCAGACGCTGCCATGTGCCTGCGGGACGGTGGCGCCGTGTCCCACCTCCCTGCATGCCAGGGTGTCCCAAGGGAACATCTCCGCAGGGTGCTGATCCCCACTGGGCCGGGGATCAGTCTCGGTGGGGAGAGGTCCTTGCGTGGGGACACCAGTGCCTGGTGCCACCCTGCCTCTGGTGCCACCTCGCCCCTGGCACCTGGCCAAAGCCATTGGTGGGGTCCCTGCCTGGCTTCCCTGCCCAGCTCTGAGCCCAGCCGGTTCCTCACTGTGTCACCGGCTCTGGGACCGTGTCCCCGCCATGCCGGGTCTCTGTGACCTTCGGGGGCACAGCCAGACCCTCGACCCAGCCACCCCCCGGCAAACCCCACACGGCAGCTGGTGGGCTCAGCACGAGGGCCAGCGGGCAGAGAGCCGCCCACCCGGCCCCCAGCCCAGCCCCCCGACACCCCGACATCCCGACCCGCTCCACCTTAACCCACTGCCCCTCCGGCCCCTCATTTTCCACGGATTCCAGCAGCATGACTTCTTTCAGCATCATTTCATGGCCGGAGGGCTGTGAATCCTCATCTCCCGGCCTGCCTCCCCCTCCTCTTCCCTCTTCCTCTCTTTCTTCCCACCATCCCAATTTACAATCCCTCATTTCCATTCCGCTCCACCCTCTGGCCGGGGACTTTGTTCCCGGCCTGTATCATCCCATCCCAATTGTTCCGTGTTTATTTCAAACATTTTGGCGGGCTGTCACTGGATGGAAACTTAATTAATGGTGGGGTCTGTAGTGGTGGCACAATAGCGGCTGGAAGGGAGGGGGTGGAAAGAAATGCCCAGGTTTGGAGGGGGAAAATCGGGGTTCGGATGTGCTTGACCCCCGTGTCAGGCACGGCACCACGTGCCTGGGCTCCCCTGGTCAGAAAATGTCTCGGTGGGGAGGGGGACGCTGCTGGTGGTGGGGGGAGGTTATAAGGAGGTTGGGGGGGCCGTAACTTTTGGGGTACACAGTTCTTGGGGATGTAAGCCAGGGGGTTGTAGTGTGGGGTGTGCATAGCCTGGGTTGCCTGTAGCCTGCGGTGTGTATGGGTTGGGTTGTGCAAGGGTTGGGGTGTGATAATTCGGGGTGTATAGAGCCTGGGGTGCAGAACTCAGGGTGCAGAGTGTTGTGTGTAACTCAGGGCTGGGGGGTGTGTGACTCTTTGGGTGCACAGTTCTGGGGTGGGGGTGTGTAAACCAGGGGGGCTGTAGTGTGGGGTGTGCACAGATTGGGGTGCACCCAGCCTGGAGTGCCCCACATGTGCGTGGCTTGGGGTGTCCATGACCGTGGGTGCACCTGGCCTGGGGTGTGGGCAGGTCTTGGGGTGCACAGTTCTGGGGGATGCACCCACCAGAGAGCTGCAGGCTGGGGTGTTCATAGCCCGGGCTATGGCTGTGCACAGCTGGGGTGTCGATAGCCAGGGCTGCCTGCAGCCTGGGGTGTGCAAATTTGGGGTGTACCTGGCCTGGGGTGTCTATAGCCAGGGGTGTGCACAGTTGGGGTGTGCACAGTTTGGGGTGTGCACAGTTTGGGGTGCACAGTTGGGGTGTGTACAGTTTGGGGTGTGCACAGTTGGGGTGTGCACAGTTTGGAGTGTGCACAGTTTGGGGTGCACAGTTGGGGTGTGCACAGTTTGGAGTGTGCACAGTTTGGGGTGTGCACAGTTTGGGGTGTGCACAGTTTGGGGTGCACAGTTGGGGTGTGTACAGTTTGGGGTGTGCACAGTTGGGGTGTGCACAGTTTGGAGTGTGCACAGTTTGGGGTGTGCACAGTTGGGGTGTGCACAGTTTGGAGTGTGCACAGTTTGGGGTGTGTACAGTTTGGGGTGTGCACAGCTGGGCTGTTCCCAGCCGCTGGGCCGTTCCCAGCCCGGGATGCTGTAGCCGCGGCTGTCACAGACATGGGCCTACAGAATTCAGGGTGCACCCCCGGGCGGCGGATCTGACCCCTGGGGTACCCCAGCCCTGCTCCGGGTCCCGTCCCCCTCCTCAGCCGTGTCCCGGCCCGGTGTCCCCCCGAGCCGCGGGGTGCGGAGAAGCCCCGGGGGCTCCGGGGATGCCGCTGCGGTGGACGCCGGTGCCCCCGGCGGTGGGGAGGGGGCCTCGGGGGCGGCTCCCGTGCCCGCCCCTCCGCCGCCATTGGCGGAAAGTTCGGGGCGCGACGCGGGGTGGCGGCCGCGCTCCCCCGTCCCCGCG